>NC_026005.2:17194569-17238765 GCF_000442705.2 Elaeis guineensis | reverse complement strand
GAATTAAAATTGTGGAACGATTTTGATTTTTATAGTCCCTTTACCCCTACTCATCCTAGTGATGTTGATGTATTCCGCAAATGGATAGAGCGTCAGCGCCTTGTAGATTTTTTGGATGGACTAAACCCAGAGTTTGAGTATCGACGCTCTTCTATTCTTAGTATACAAGAGTGTCCAACTCTTGATGAAGCTATTTCCTTGGTTCTTAGTGAAGAAACTCGATTAGCCACTATGTCTTCTTCTACGAACACAGCTATACGATCTGTACTTGTGGTACAACCAACTACTCTTGGAAGCTCTTCTCCTATCAATTCTGCTCAAGAAACTCAGCCTCGACCTCGTGGGGTTAAGATTTATGACCACTGTCATAAGCCAGGCCACATCAAAGCTTACTGCTATGAGCTGCATGGTCGTCCAACTAAAGGCCGTGGTCGTGGAGGTGGTCGTTTTGGTAGAGGCCGAGGTCAGTATAATCAGGCTCATTTTTCTTCTATGGGGGATTTATCTGTCGAAGAAATGCAACTTTTAAAAAAATTTAGATCTGGTGTAAATATTTCTGAAAGCAGCACTTTTACAGAAGATTCTTCAAATCAACCAACCAGTTCTCTCTATCAGGGTAATTTTGCCCAAATAGGTATCAATGATCAAATTCATGCTCTTAACTGTAGTAATTTTTCTCCATGGGTAGTTGACTCTGGAGCATCCAATCATATGACTGGATCTTTTAGAGATTTTGTGTCTTATATTTTCTGTTTTAGTCGTGATAAAGTTCGTCTTGCTGATGGCTCCTTTGCCCCTATTTCTGAGAAAGGATATATCAAATGCACTTCTGAATTACCCTTATCATCTGTTCTACCATGACCCTAGATTTTCTATCAATCTCTATCCATTAGTGCTATTACGAATGATCTTGATTGTGCCGTAACTTTTTTCAAAATACATTGTGTCTTTCAGGAGCCAAGGACAAGGAGGAAACTTGGGACAGGCATAATGCGTAATGGGCTCAACATTTGGAGGGAGGAGTGTCCGGAGGCTACTCAAAAATCAGTTTGACAGTTTCATCTTTACAAGAGGAAGACCTGTTGCTCCAGCACCGCAGGCTTGGTCATCTTCTATTTACTCTCTTAGCTCGTAGGTTTCCAACTATTTTTGAATCATATAATAAAGAGAAGCTTGTATGTGATTCCTGTGAACTAGCTAAACACACTAGAAGTGCTCATCCAGGCTCAAGCCTGCGTAGTAAAGCAATGTTTGAGGTAGTTCATTATGATGTATGGGGACCCTGTGGGACCATCGCTATTTCTGATCATCGATAGTTCGTTACTTTTATTGATTGTTTTAGTCGTTGCACTTGGGTTTATCTATTGAAAAATAAGAATAAGTGTTTCAGTCATTTAGAGATTTCATAAAATGATTGGTACTCAATATGGAGCAACTCTTAAGATTTTTCGCTCTGATAATGGGACAGAGTATCTTAATAACGAATTTGAAGAGTATACACATAATAATGGTATTATACATCAAACGACTTGTGTTGACATACTGGCTCAAAATGGAGTTGCTGAAAGAAAGAATAGACACCTACTTGAAGTGACAAGATGTTTGATATTTTCTATTAATGTTCCTAAGTTCTTATGGGGAGAAGCAGTGTTAACTGCAGCGTATCTAATTAACCGAATGCCACTTCAAACTTTGAACTATAAGACACCTCTTGAATGCCTGCAAGGAACTAATTCTTTCATAATTTCCCCCAAGGTATTTGGCTGTATCTATTTTGTTCGGGATCATTGACCTTCGGTTGGCAAGCTTGACGCTCGTGCTCTCAAGTGTATTTTTTATTGGTTATTCCTCTTCTCAAAAAGGATACAAATGTTGGTGTCCGACTGAGCGAAAGTTGTTTATCAGCATGGATGTAACATTTCGGGAGTCTGAGCCATTCTATATATCTTCTGTGTCCTCTTCCTCTCCCGTCACCTCTGGAACTGGTCGAGAGGGGGAGTTCTCTGGAGGGAGTCCTATTATTGTAGATGTTGGTACAAATGGTGGATCTGATACTCAGAAAGAGTTTATTTCTATTAATACTAGTTCTGACACTCAAGGAGAAGCATCTAAACTGCATCTGAAGCATCTAAAATTGCATCTGAGACTCTCTCACAGCCTGTTACTTCTGTTTCATCTGATTCATCTCCTCTCTCAGAGCCTATTACGTATTCTCCAGTCTCCAGGTCTTTCTCTCCTATCCTGATGGTTTCATCTTCTATGACGAATGGTAATTCTCCTGTACCTCCCATTCATTTTATATTAGATAATGATGATCTAAATATTTCTATTGCTTTACGTAAGCCTACTCGTCATGTTGGTATTCCTGCTCGACTTAAGGATGGAGTGGGGTACAAATATGACATCACTAACTTTGTATCCTATGAGTCTCTCTCTCTATCTTATCAGAGTTTTATAGCTTCTTTGTCCTCTATCTCCATACCCAAGAACTGGAAGGTTGCTAAGGAAAACCTTAAGTGGAAAGCCACCATGCTTGAGGAAATGCGAGCACTAGAAAAAAATAATACATGAAAACTTGTATCTTTGCCAGCTGGTAAACAAACTGTGGGATGCAAATAAATTTTTACAGTTAAGCAGACATCTGAGGGTACTATTGAACGGTACAAAGCTCGTTTGGTAGCAAAAGGATATACACAGACTTATGGCATCGACTATGATGAAATTTTTGCACCTGTTGTAAAAATAAACTCTGTTAGAACCCTTATATCATGTGCTGCTAACTTCAGATGGGATCTATTTCAGCTCGATGCAAAGAATACTTTTCTTCATGGAGAACTTTAGGAGGAGGTATATATGGATATTCCTCCAAGATTTGCTACCGCTCAGATAGTGGGCAAAGTATGCCAGTTACGATGCTCTCTTTATGGTCTGAAATAGTCACCTCGTGCTTGGTTCGATCGCTTCCGACGAGCAATCATTCAGATGGGGTATAAACAGAGCAATGCATATCACATACTCTTCTTTCGGCACAACAAGGGTAAGATTGCTGTTTTGATTGTCTATGTTGATGATATTGTGGTCACAAGAGATGATTCTGAGGAGATAGCTCATTTGAAGGCTCAGATGGCATAGGCATTTGAGGTGAAGGATCTTGGACATCTTCGATATTTTCTTGAGATAGAAGTTGCTCGTTCTTCAAAAGAGATTTTTCTCTCCCAAAGAAAATATATTCTAGATCTTCTTACAGAAATCAGTATGTTGGGATGTCGACCTATTGCCACCCCTATTGAACAAAATCATCGACTAGTAGTCGATACCGGTGCCTCTGTTGATCGAGAATGTTATCAACGATTGGTAGGGCGTTTGATTTATCTATCTCATACACGGCCTGATATTGCATTCGCCGTTAGTGTGGTAAGTCAGTTTATGCATAATCCACATTCAGTTCATATGAATGCTGTGACACGGATACTTCGTTACCTCAAAAACTGTCCTGATCGTGGTTTGCTTTATTCTTGTCATGGCAACTTACGGGTGGAGTGTTATACAGATGCTGATTGGGCTGGATCACTTGATGGCCGCCGCTCTACCTCTGGTTACTGTATTTTTGTTGGAGGTGATCTAGTCACTTGGCGAAGCAAGAAATAGAATGTAGTTGCTCGATCTATTGCTAAAGCAGAGTATCGAGCTATGGCATATGGCGTGTGTGAAATTTTATGGTTGTGGATCTTGTTATTGGATCTAGGTCTTTATTAGTCATCGCCCCATATGCTATATTGTGACAACAAGGCAGCAATCAATATTGCTAATAATCCTATACAGCATGATCGGACGAAGCACATCGAGATCGATCGGCATTTTATCAAGAAAAAGCTTGATGCCAGAATCATTTGTATACCTTATGTGCGATCTGCTAGTCAACTAGCAGACATTTTGACCAAAGGTCTTAGTGTGCATTCTTTTTCATTTATTCGTGACAAGATGGATCTTTATGATATCTATAACCCATCTTGAGGAGGAGTGTTGAAATGAGCTGTAGATCCCACTGATTAGGAATGCAATCTTCTAATTAGAGAAAAATATATTTGTATAATTCCTAAATTGAGCCCTGATGAAATGAGCTATTGAAATGAGCTGTAGATCCCTCTGATTAGGAATGCAATCTTCTAATTAGAGGAAAATATGTTTGTATAATTTCTAAATTGAGCCCCTGAAAATTAATAAAAAGGGCCCTTTTGGTCCTAGAGAAGTATTCCTTCTTCCTCTGAAATCCTCGTCTTCACCTTCTCTTCTATTTTTTTCTATTTTTCAACAGTCACTATATGGTCGCCGTCAAGATGTTGGGCAATTCCAAGTGCAATGGAGAAGAATTCATCAACGAGGTCTCCACAATTGGCAGGATTCACCACGTAAATGTAGTGCAACTTGTTGGGTTTAGTTCAGAGGGATCCAAGAGGGCTCTCGTATACGAGTGCATGCCCAATGGGTCGCTCGATGAGTATATCTTCTCGTCAAGTGGAACGAGACATCGTCCTTCATATTTCACTTGGGATAAACTCAATGATATGGCACTAGGAGTGGCTCGAGGTATTGATTACCTACATCGTGGATGTGATATGCAAATTCTACACTTCGACATCAAGCCTCAAAACATCCTTCTTGACAAGAATTTCACCCCAAAGATTTCGGATTTTGGACTTGCAAAGTTATACCCGAAGGAATATGGCCTGGTGTCCATGAGTGCTGCCAGAGGGACGATAGGATATATAGCTCCTGAATTGATATCTAGGAATTTTGGGGTGATATCTGATAAGTCGGATGTTTATAGTTATGGAATGTTACTCTTAGAGATGGCAGGGGGAAGGAGGAATGTGGATCGAAGGGTGGAGAATTCAAGTCAGGTTTACTATCCTTCATGGATCTATGATCAGCTTGCGCCAGGGAGGGAACTCGAAATCAATAACAGTGTAGAAATTGGTGATGCGGAAAGAAAGCTATGTATAGTGGGTTTATGGTGCATTCAGATGAAGTCATCTAGTCGTCCCTCCATGAGCAAAGTTATAGAGATGCTGGAAGGTGATGTCAATAGCCTGCAGATTCCACCCAGACCTTGTTTTTCTTCGTCACAGCCAATCTCTACAAGACAGTCTTGCATGGACTCTTCTCTCACAGAATTATCGATCATCTCTGAGCATGATGAACTTCCCTGAATAGACCACTAGAATGGATCTTGCTAGAATGTGATGACTCCCTACTCTCTAAGGCCTTGCAAGACTAGTTTCACAGTGCAACCGACTTGGTTTTGAGTCCTAGCATTGATATTATGTTTTCTTGAATTAACATTTAGCCATCATATTATATCATGTAATTAGTTGGATATCTTTACAGCTCTATCTATGGAAAATTTCTTAGCAGGTCAACCATGGATTGTAAAACCAATTTGAAAGATGATTATCTTTTTGCTTTTACTGGAGAATGAATTCTTTTTCTGCTATAAGTATTTCTTGCTATAACAAAGGTGTAAGTTTTTTTGATGGAACAAAATCAAAGGTGCAAGTTGTGCACGAGAATCCCATCTTTGGAATATTTATAGAGTGATATACCTCAAGATGATGCTAAACTTTTCAGCCAAGCATGCAGCCATTTACTTTGCTTCCATTCTGATGGCAACCAGCGTTCCCTGGGAAGAATCCTGTAGGCTACCTATTTGATGAATTGCTTAATAGAGACAAGAAGATGTTGGATGATAAGGCCAATTATAAAGGATATTTTAAACTTGTTTAGCATTTTTTTTTGATCGCAAGGTATGGCCTACTTACTAGGAAGCCAATCATGTAGCCTTTTTTTTCTTTTTTTCTTTTTTTTTCTTTTTTTTGATAAAAGAGTTTAGATAAAAATAAGATCCAAAAGAAATAAAGAAGCATAGCGAATGGCTTCCCTTACCTTGATGGGAGAATTGAGTGAGAACATTTCTTTATTCAATAATCAGATAGCACAAAGAAGATGCACGGATGTGGATAAATATATGGAATGTATATAGAATTTGTACAAAGAATATGTTGTAGTGTAGAGAGGGCCTCTTTAGTCTCACATTGGTTAGAATCAAGAGAGAGTATGGCTTATATAGATTAGAACCTTCTCTCCCACGAGAGGCGCCTTTTAAGGGGCAAAATCATGAGACTCTAAATGACCAAGGCTAATTGAAGCCTAAGACCTCTTGAAACCTAAAAATGGTCATGAATCAAAGCAGACAATACCTCACGTATGCAGAGATTCGACCCCTTGACCCATGACCGTAATATTGGCACCGTCTGTGGGAATGCCTCCTATCCACACATACTCTCTCTTGACTGGGGGGCTATGTTGTGGTGTAGAGAGGGCCTCTTTAGTTTTGATTACAGCCATGCAGTCGAGGGTGTGAGTGTTGAGGTGTAGAGAGGGCCTCTTTAGTTCTGATTACAGCCATGCAGTCGAGGGCATGAGTGTCAAGCACCGACATGTTGGTGATCTCAGGGGTTTCATGCATGCGTTTCAAAAATTTTTAGTGAAAAAATATTAGATTAAACTATTTAATCTATAAATACATGCATAAGATTTGATCTTAAAACTCTTACAAATATATCTATGATATGAATTTATATGCATAAAAATCTGAATCTAAAATGACAAGCATGTGAACTCAAAAGATAGCATTTAGTAATAGATCTAATCTACCACTTCTAGGATCTGAACCCAATACCTGAGCATGGGTAGTCGAACTCCATGATCAAAAATGTAGATCTAGAAGTCCTCTCTAGTCGCTAGCAGACGCACAAGCATCCGGCCTCTACGGATGGTCCACATGAAGCCCTTCGGACCGATCAGCCCTTCGCGGGAGTGCTAGCTCGTGCAGTCGGCTTCTAATGGCAGATCTAACTTGATCTCCTTCTTCGATCACCTCGAATATTTTTGATGTCGAAGATAAATCAAAAGAGGATGCTGGATGGTGAAGAAAAATTAGATAAAAATTCTCTTCTCTTTGATTTTTTTCTCACCTAAAAACTTAGAACAGTTCTAGGTCTCTCACCCAAGAGGAGAACGGCCTCCTCTTTTGTTCATGCCAAGGAGGAAGGAAACCCACCCAATCCTCATGTCTTAAAGAAGTATTTTTGACCCTCTTTCTCTATGGTATCTCACGGTGAAAAGCTCTCTTCTTTTGGTGCACAAAATTGTGGCCTTTTTATGGTTGTCGCACAAACCAGATAAAATAGGATAAGGGCTGGAGTTTATTGCAATTCAAACTCTTTTAAATTTTAATTCGACTCTAACTTTTTCTCACCCTTATCTAACTTAAAGAGGGACTTACCAAAAAAAATTGGGCATGAAAATCAATTAGAAAAATCTCTTTTTCTCGTACACAATGGGCACCTTCAGAAACTGTCGATGTGTAGAAGGATATGGATAAGATTTTAAATTGAAATTAAAATCAATTTGAATTCAAATCAAAATCAATCAATTCCTATCCTTAATGGGTGACAAAAAAAAGGTTATTTTTTGATTTTCTCATATACAAACTGATTTTGTGTGGTGAGAAAAGGCATGAGACATTTGAGGTGGCGCAAGGGATAGAGTCCTATTCATTTGGGACTCTAGGATTTAACCAATTGAATTTCTTTCAAACCTAATCCAATTAGACCCAAATAAAATATGATGAATATAATATAATTAGGCTCCTATAATCTCAATTAAACTTGATCAAATCAATAATTTAATTGAGCCATAGATCCAATCAAATCAGGATCATTTCTTCCTTACCGATTAGGTCATCTCACAACCTAATCAGAGTTAACCTGATCGAATCCAATTCAATCAAATTTGATCCAGACTTTAATGCTCAATCAAATTAAGTTAATTAGTGATCTAATCACTAATTAATCCTTCATTAATGATAGAGTCCAGTGGGACTCTTCTCTAGAGTCTCCATCCAGTGGGACTCTTCAGCAGAGTCCCCGTCCAATGGGACTCTTCAGTAGAGTCTCCGTTGACTGAGACTCTTCAGATTAGCCATGTGATCGGAGAAAAACTTCTAATATATGTGATCTCATAGATTCGAACCTAAGTCGGTAGCACAGGAACTAATTTTTGTATCAATCAGAGTAACCATCTAGTAATGGTACCCGATGTCCGGATAGACCGAATGTATGCAAAGCAACACTCAAGAATCTATTTGAATATAGTTATCGTATAATTCATCCTTTTGACCTTTGATGCTAGGATGACTTAGAGTTTAAACTGTCAACTCTTAATGGTATATCCATTATGTATCTCAACCTGATAAATCCTGTGACTTCTCACAAGGATTGCCCTGACCAAGGTCTTACTAAATTGAAACACAAAGCATTCTCTCCAATCTCTTGGAGTGGTCAATTCTATTTTGACTCACGCACCGACTTCACAAGTACTTGACTGTACTCAGAAACCTTTCGATCCTGAATTAAAAATTCAGGTAGTCTGATACCAAAGCACAGTAAGTTGCTTGCAAATCATCATGGTGATCTCAGATCGAAAGGATACTTATATCTATATCCCTTCGGAGTTACTCTTGACAGTAGAGTGCTCTGGAGTTTGTAACATTCAGTGAAATGTACTCTTACATTTCACCTGCATGCCATACTAGCATCTCTATACTCCTTGGTTAAGAGGACAACCAACCTATATGGCATACGACCTACACTTGATATGTCTATCATCTCAGTAATAGCATATCATTTGGTTGCGAACTTATTTAAGGACTAAACGATAAATCTTTCTTTATCACAGAAAATCGATATAAAATATATACAAGCTTATGATAAAAATTATCAAATAAATATTTTATTAATTAATTCATATATAATTACATCAAATAGCACAACCATCAACAGGCTAACGATTGGCTTTGGGACACCTTTTCTAACACATCAAATAGCACAACCGTCATTCACCCTTGATCCGTCCGGCAATCAATTATGAATCGATGAAGACCTTCAGACTGTCGATGTCAAATTCTTTGATAATTTTCAAGCTGGCTAAGAGTGCTTCATATTCAGTTTGATTATTTGATGCTTTAAAGTTGAACCGAAGGACGTATTCGGTAACCACTCCTTCAAAATTTGTAAGAATGAGATCAAATCCACTATCTTGTGCGTTAGATGCTCCATCAATGTGCAGCACCCAAGTCGACCTTCGATCGGGTTCAAGAGTCGTGGCCTACTTTATTGTATCATTAGTTTTATCCTTTGATTTATTGTCGGATATTGTACATTCGATGATGAAGTCGACTAGAACTTATGCCTTCATTGACGATCATAAGCGATATTGTATGTTGAATTCATCAAAATTTATTGCCCACTTCACCATCCGACCCGATGTATCATGTCGATGCAAGATCGCCTTCAACGGCTGATCTGTTAAGACCACAATTGGGTGTGCCTAAAAATATGGACGAAGCCGCTGCGATGATTTAATTAGAGCATAGATCATTTTCTCCGCTCTTGAATATCTCACTTCGGCATTATGAAGCACCTTGCTAGTGTAGTAGATCGATCGTTGGATTCGATTTTCATCTTCTTGAATGAGCACCAAACTGACCGCTTCTATTGAAGTCGCCAAATAGAGATACAGTATTTTCCCTACCTTTGGTTTGGTGAGCAGAGGTGGAGAGGCTAGGTACTTTTTCAAGTCTTCAAAGGACTGTCGGCATTCATTCGATCATGAGAAGTCCTTCGTCTGTCGCAAAGTCTTAAAAAATGACAAACATCTCTCAGCCGATCTAGAAATGAATTGACTGAGTATGGCGATTCTTCCATTAAGTTGCTGTATCTCTTTCTTCGAGCTCGGATGCTTCATATCGATGATAGCTTTTATCTTCGAGATTAATATCGATTCCTCGTTGTGACATAAGAAATTCGAAGAATTTTTTGGAAGTCACCCCGAATGCACATTTAGTCGAATTCAACTTCATTTGATATCGTCAAAGTGTATTGAAGACTTCTTTCAGATCTTGAACATGTTCCAAAGTTTGAGGGCTTTTCATCAGCATACCGTCTCCATATACTTTCATATTTTGTCCAATCTGTGTCTTGAAGATCTTATTGACAAGCTGTTGGTAAGTGGCTCTAGTATTTTTCAAACTGAAAGACATTACTTTGTAGCAGTATATGCTCTTATCGGTTACAAAGGCTATGTGCTCCTCGTCTTCAGGCACCATCCAAATTTGATTATATCCGATAAAGGCATCCATGAAGCTTAAAAGTTGATGGTGTGAAGTCACATCGATCAGTTGGTCAATCTTCGACAGTGGAAAGCTGTCCTTCGAACAAATTTCATTTAAATCTGTGTAGTCGATACAAATTCTCTACTTCTCATTGACTTTCCTCACCATTACTATGTTGACGAGCTAATCGAGATAAGTAGCTTCTCTGATAAAGCCTGTTGTGAGAAGCTTGTCGACCTCTTCATCAATGACCTTCGATCTTTCGAAAGCAAAAGGTCATTTCTTCTGTTTCATCGGTTTGATATTCGGATTGATGTTGAATCGGTGAGTTATTACATCCAGAGGAATGTCGGACATGTTGGTAGCCAATCAACCAAAAATATCGATGTTTGCTCTTAGTAAATTTATCAGTTGCTGTCGCTTCGGATCAGACAACTGCAATCCAATTTGGACCATCTTCTCAGAATTTTTCTCTTTTAATAGGATGGAAACTAGTTGCTCAACTGGTTCACCCCTCTTCTGATTCTCTCTTTGATCCAATTTATCGACGAGCAGAGAGTCTTTAGGTTTATTATTTTGTGTGGAGACTAAGAAGCAGCATCGAGCTAGCTGCTGGTCTCCACGCATTTCTCCGACTCTATTTTTTGTCGAAAATCAGACTAATAAATGATATGTCGAAACCATTGCTCTCAATACATTTAGGCTAGGTCATCCAAGTATGGCATTATAGGCCGAAGGAACCTGAACAACCTGAATGAATAATGCTTTGTAGTAGTTCAGTTTCTGCGATTAAGGAGAGAGAAATTTCTCCTTTCACAGTTACAGCATCCCCAGTGAAACCGACCAAAAGCGTCGAAATTTTTCTAAGTCGATCAGTCGGTAGTTGCATTCGAAAAAAAGTTGAGTAAAAGAAAATGTTAGTCGAACTTCCATTATCTACAAGCATTCTTTTTACATAATAATTTGCTATTATTGTCAAAACAACAGCAACGTCATCATGGAGAGTTTGACTTTCTCGAATATTCTCTTTCGAAAAAGTTATTACATCATTGAGTCGTCGCCCCTTCGCCGACTCTTCTTCAGAAGTTGCCCTCCAGTTCAATCGCCTGGAGATTATGTTGATCGCCCCTGCAATCGGTTGATTATTTATAGCCTCCTTAGTTTGTGACTGAGGTCGTCGGTTCGTAGGAGATTGAGTCGACTGATCTCTTCAATACTTTTCGAGATAGTCTTGTCGGATCAGGACATCTATCTTGTCCCTGAGCTACATGCATTGTTCGGTATCATGACCATGGTCACAATGGAACCGACAATATCTCTTCTGATTATGGTTCCTCGAGGGCGCTTTCATTGGTGGGGGGTGCTGTAGGTACTCTGCTCCTTTGATTTCTATGAGAATCTACACACGGAGAGCAAAAAGAAGAGTATAAGAGTCATACCTGTTGTAGTTCGGCTTCAGACTCCGTCGTCGAGGTGAAGCTCGCTTATTGGAAGGTGGCTGACTTGATTCGGCTGGAGCTCCATTTTTCTTCTGTTTCTTCTTCTGACCTTTGCCTTCTGTCTAGCATCGATCAGAAGCATCTTTGTCCGTACGAATGTACTTGTATGCGCACTTTAGAAGTTCAGCATAGGTCCGGAAGAGAGTCTTGTCTAAAAAATATATGAATCTAGATCCCCTTAGACCCCTTTTCATGGCTGATATAGCCATGTCTTCGTTGAGGTCCCTGACCTCGAGTGTGGCTGTATTGAAACGGACCACAAAATCTTTCAATGTCTCAGTCTCTCCTTGTTTGATTGAGAAGAGACTGTCGGAGGTTCGTGACGGCCTTCGGCTAGTGCTAAAGTGAGCCACAAAAGAATATTCGAGCTACTCGAAGGAATGGATGCTTCCCGACTGAAGTCCAAACTACCAGGCCCGAGCAGCTTTTCGAAGAGTTGTCGGGAAGCCAATACATAAGAGGACGTCGGTTGCCCCCTGGATCATCATGAGAGCTTTATAGCTCTCCAAATGGTCGATTGGGTTTGTGAAGCCGTCGTATGGCTCTACTTGCGGCATCTTGAACTGAGACAGGATCGGCTCATCCAAGATGTGCTAAGAGAGAGATTGAGCGGTGTGGAAGTCATAGTTACTGGAGGACTTCCGACCTTCCACCTGGAGTCGGACAAGTCGGCGGTCGATCTTTCAAAACTTGCATTCATAGTCATCCAATCGTTGTTGTTGGGAGACTTTGGGGGTAGAACCTCCCGACGAACTTGAAGGAGAAGCAGAAGGTATCCGTGGTCGTTTCTCTTTCCTAATACCATGGAGATGGGAAGGAGAAGGGAAATGCTGCGAGTGATGGGTGGCACGGTGGGAGTGCCATGAGCGTGGTTGTCCATCTCGATGGGAATGTCGAGACAGCCACTTCGGGGAGGAAGAAGGTGATCGCCGCAGAGGATGACAGCTGTGCGTGGATGGCACCGACTGTGCTACCGGTTGCTCCGTCGGTGGCTACTGTTGCTGCTGGGTTTGCTGCTGTTGGAGGCTTCTGACCGCCTCCGTCAGAACATTCATCTGTTGCACAAGTACAGCGATTTGAACGTCTGTGGTGACCACGGGATGCGAGGAACTGGGCTCTGCTATCGGAGGTAGGAGAGGAGCATCTTTCCAATGGGAAGAGCATCTTGTCGAATCGGTTGACTGCTGGGCTCTGATTTTTGACATGGTTAACTGCAGATTTCGCCCCCTACCTGGCACGCTAATCTATTGCGGCCAACTCCCTATCGCCTGTCGTCGGTAATGAGCACCTGCAAAATAACATCCACACAGACCAGAGTTGTATTCGACGGAGATCCTTCGATGCTTAAGTCAGAGAGAGAATTGGTGAACAGTAAAATATCAAAATTAGCAGAGCTTTAGCTCAGAAGTATCTTATCGGTACTGCTCACTTACCCTCCTTTTATAGATGATTCTGATGTAATCATTAAGCATGTGGTCCCACTTTTTATGGCACTAAATTATCGGACCATAATTATGGAGTTAGTGGGTCGTTAATTTTTACTAATTATCGTGACACATAGTCGGTAACCGTTCATAATGATTAAAGTATATTGAGCAGATTGGCCGACTATATGTCGGTAGTATTGATATGCCGGTTGAATATCCGAGTGACCGTCGGTTAATAGTTCTGATGTACCGACGGTCTTGGGTCGGAGGTTATTCAAGTTGTCTGCTGTTGATCGGTAGTAACCGAGTGTAAGTCAGTTTGCCGGTCATGAGTCGATGTAATTTGTTCAGTCAGCTCATATATAGTCGGAGTTGTATGTTCGATCGGTCAGTCATTGTTGAGTCAGAATCGGAGTCGGAGGTCGGTTGACTTGAGTCGGAGGTCGATTGACTTACCCCAACAGAATGAATAACAAGAATAAAATTATATACCCATATAATATTTAGTGACATGTTATATTTGATCACGTTCCTTCTTTGATAAATTTTTTAATTTCATAAATCTTTAATACTTCAAGTAGAAGATTTCTGGCACATTTTGGACAACAAAATAGTTTGGGATTCAAACTTTTCTGCAGACATCTACTTTTTGTAGTCTGATCCAATGAACATTGCTACCGACAGAATATGTTCTTAAGTGTAAACATGCAGCTGTAATTAATAACCATCAGTATCAAAAAAAGGAGAAAGGAGCGCGACGCAAACGATAACTTTTTTTTAATGATATTACTTTATCAAAAACTGTTATTATCAAAATCAAAATAAAGAGTTATCCGCAAAATCTCAATTCTCAAGCTGCACAAGCCCTATTGTGGGGTGGGCATCGGGGGCATCGAGCCTGAAAGTCCCATACCGGATACAATCAAGAGAGTGTACTGCTTATGTAGTATGGGCTCCTCTTGCCCACGTGAGGCGCTTTTTGCGGGGCAAAACCGTGACTCCGGGTGTAAGCGGTCCCTGTTGCGGGCGCGCGCTTGGGGAGAGCGGACAATACCTCACATGTTTGGTGGAGGGGGAAGGTCCGTACTACTGGACAGTATATCTCAACATTGGTGCCGTCTGTGGGAACCCGTCCCCTACCTGCAGCAGTACACTCCCTTGCTGGGGGGCTGTTGTGGGGTGGGCATCGGGGGCATCGAGCCCGAAAATCCCATACCGGATACAATTAAGAGAGTGTACTGCTTATGTAGTATGGGCTCCTTTTGCCAACGTGAGGCACTTTTGCGGGGCAAAACCGTGACTCCGGGCGTAAGCGGTCCCTGTTGCGGGCGTGCGTCTGGGGAGAGCGGACAATACCTCACGTGTTTGGTGGAGGGGGAAGGTCCGTACTACTGGGCAGTATATCTCAACAAGCCCCATTACTCTCTCCCTCCTTTCTCTCTCTCTCTCTCTCTCTCTCTTTTTCCCCTCTATTACATTTTTGCCTACTGAAGTTTGCGCCTTATCATTTCATCATGTAGAGGGCTCCCGCGAGCATTTGGTTTGGATAAGATGACATGGGTGCAAGTGGCGTGTATTTTGATGTATAATAGAAATTACCTTCTGATTTTGTAAAGATAAATTTGTTTCCAATTGCATCATTTTTTTTTTTTTTACGTCCATTATTTCTTCTGATGCCGATCAATAACTTTTGACTCTGAGGAAGATTCCGTAGGAGCATCTTCTGATAGCATTGTTTACCATCTACTTGATGCAAGACCCACTGGTTACGCGCGTTCCAATGGATCGATGACCGAGTCAATCACTTACTAGTCCAATCTTGGTGCGGGTCAATGACGGCATAACAATTTCAATCCCCATAAAGCCGTTGGGGAAAACTCAGAACTGATCAGATCCCTTCTGGAGCTGAAAGTTCACACTTGTGCTCGTTCATGGCGGCGTCCGGACTCCTCGGTACAATCTTTCTTCTGCTCCTGCAAACCAGAAGCAAGATAACACTGGGGCATCAAGAAAAAGATTTTTTCACAGCTTGCCCTCCATCCTACTGCGGAAAAGGAGGCCCCGAGATCAGATACCCTTTTCGGCTAGAATCCAGTCCACCATACTGTGATGCCCGGCCCGGGCCTAGTTCTCTCGTGCTTGGGAGACGACACCCTTCTCTCACTGCCTGAGTCGGGCTCCCATAAGGTAATTGCCATTTACTACCGGTTTGAATCAATAACGATCAAACTTGGAGAGCCGTGGTCTGACTGCCAGGTGCAAAACTTCAGCTCCACCAGCCTCACCACGCCAGTTTACTCGCCTTTCATGTGGGCATCCAGTTTGGTGAACTGTTCAAAAGCATGGAATAACGAGAGCAGGATCTTAAGAGAATGGTATAGACCGATCTCATGCTTGAGCAGTGCCGACCATTTTGTTTATGTGGCTGATATGCTAATGCCTGTGGTCCTGCTACCTTCGGATTGTGTGGTGGTTTCGGCTAATCTTGCGGATGTTAGACATCTAGAAAGGGGAGAGCTGAACCTTGGTTGGTACGTTCCTGAGAACGGCTACACATGCCAAGCCTGCGAAAGCCAAGGAGGATGTTGTTCATTTGATCGGAAAATAAGCCGACCTTCCTGCAGCTTTTGCAGCTTTCCCGAACAGCCTGGTGAGCTTCCATATTCCTTCCTTCTGTAGATGGCTATTTGCTCGCTAGGGAAGCCGGAAGCGGTTTAGCTCACGGTGGCGAGTGCTACCGCGATGCCAGAGCGTGCATCGTTCGCGCACAAGGCCATAACTATTCACACGCGGGTGGCACTCGCCACCGGTGGCGAGCTAAACCTATTCTAGTTGCAGGTATTTTTTGGTTCAGTTTCTGTATACAATGCAATTTGGATTCCGGTATATACCCATGGATATGTTACACATTCACTTACCATTGAGAATGAGTTAAAAGGGGAGGAAGAATTCTTCCGACTAGATAGAGACTTAAGATCGTAAGATCCTAAAAGGATTCTGTTGCGGCCAATCGCCTCGTCGCCCGATCGCCGGGAAGCGTGCACCTGCAAAAGGAAGTCCGCACTGACCGGAGGTGGCTCCGGCGGGGACCCTCCGACGGTCAAGTCAGAGAGGTGACTGGGCAACAGTGAAATGCAGACGGAGAGCTCTTATCGAGAGAGAGAGAGAGAGAGGAGCGAGCCTGCGTATGTGGGAGAGACGGGCGGATCGATCCTTTGCACTGTTGCCTTCCCCGGTATATATAGTGGAGCTAGGTATGGCGCCGTCATTAATGGCGCGGACAAGTGAGGAACTGTCAACTCACTGTGGGCTGTCAGAGCCGCCGTGAAAACGTCATGTCGCCGTGTAGCCGTCTAATCACCAGGGTTGACCCGGCTCTCGGCGGGACAATGCCCCTAGGTAACTGTGCCGCATGTCCGTGTCAGAGCTGACAACGTCTGGCAGCTGTACGGCGGTTGGAGGAGCCGACCGACCCAAAGTCGGTAGCCAGCTAAGTGGTGTCGGGCCCCTCCATTGGTCGGCGAGCATCATGTAAGTCGGCCATCGAACCTCGGGGTTCGGTCGGTCGGGATGGATACGCCCGACATACCCCCAGTCGGCGATGGGCCGTTGGACGGCCAGCGGTTAGCCGCTGATGGCTCCCGTCAGTCGGTCGCCCCGACCGACGATCGGTCGGCCTATCGGCCAGTCGGAGTCGTCCAACGGAGGCGGTCAGGCCGCCAGGCGGTCGGGCGGTCGGGCCGTCCGGTCGGTCGGGCCCTCCGGTCGGTCGGGCCCTCCGGCAGTAGGTCGGGCCCTACGGCAGTCGGTCGAGCCCTCTGGTCGGTCGGGCCCTCCGACAGTCGGTCGGTCGGTGGGTATTCCCCAACAGATTCATATTTTTTTTTTGGTACAAAAAAAAAAAGAAGGATTCACATATGGAAAATTACATTTTGAGGGTGTTGCGGCCAATCCTCCTCGTCGCCTGGTCGCCGGGAACGAGCACCTGCAAGGAAAGTCCACACTGACCAGAGATGCCTCTGGCGGGGACCCTCCGACGGTCAAGTTAGAGAGGAGACTAGGCAACAGTAGAGAGGAACCAGGGGACTCAACGATTGAGGGAGAGAGAGGGAGAAAAGCCCCTTTAAGCTGTTGCCTTACCCCGTTTTATAGTAGGAGGCGGTATGGTCCCGCCGTCGATGATGTAGACAACTGGAGAGTTGTCAAATCGTCGGGGGTTGCCATGTCGTTGACGGACTGACAGGTCCTCAGAATTAATTCGTGTCCTTGGCAGGACAGCACTCCAGGTTCCTGGCAGGACAATGCCCCTGACGGCTGTACAGCATGTCCTTGGCAGGACTGCAGCCCATACCGGTCGTTCGGCACTTTTGAAAGGGGTTGACCGACTATATGTCTGGACTTGGCTGTCGGGTGGTGACTCGAGAGCCCGGTCGGCGTTTAGAAGGGTCCGTAGAAGTCGGACATCGGCTGTCCCACCTGACAGGGAGTCGGTGATGCAGGTTCGGCCTTTCGGGTGGTCGGAGGCTCTGTTGGCCTGTTTGGCCGACACACTCGGGCCGGGCATCATCGGTGGTTACTGTCGGTGTCGCCCATCGTCGGACGGGTGAAGTCGGCCGTCGGTCGGTCCATCTCGAGGATGGATTGACGTCGAGATCCGTTGGTGAGTCGATGTCGCCCATCGTCGGACGGGTGAAGTCGGCCGTCGGTCGGTCCATCTCGAGGATGGATTGGCATCGAGATCCATTGGTGAGTCGGTGTCAGTGAGTCGGTGTTAGGGTCAGTTGGTATATCCCAACAGTTGCCCCCCCACTCCTGATCCTGATGTCATGTCGGCCCGTATTTCCATGCGGGTGGGGTGTCGGGTGAAAGGAGTGGACCTATGTCATGTCACGCCTGGTCCTGCCGATCTCACCAGCGGACGATCCGGATATTCGGTGCCAGATGATCCGATGTCAGATGATTCGGTGTCAGACGATCCGGTGTCAGACGATCCGGTGTCAGGCGTCTCCTAGGAAATGCAAACCGCCGTCAGGCACTCCCTCGGAAGCGCGGACGGCCGTCAGGCATCCCATCGGGAACGCAGACCGCCGTCAGCGAATTAACTCTGAGCGCGGTTCTTCCGCCACGTGTCGGGAGGTCGTTGGGTCGGAGTCCCTCGCACGGATGGAGACGACGTGGCTCGATCTGGGGCAGGTGCGTCGAATCGTCGGGCCGAAGGATGGCCCGGATGCCGCCACATGTCAATCATCCGGGAGATCCTCATCGGGCGCGCTCTCATCTCGACCGTCGAGGGGCTCTATATATATAGGGCCACTAGTATCCAAAACCTTACTTTTTTCAGTTCTGCTGTAGAGACTCTGCTCAAGCGGTCCCCCTCATCCCAGGTAGTTATCCCTGCTCCCTCCTTCGAAAAGTTTCTTCGAGACTTCTGTCCCCTTCCGTTCCCTTCTTGCTTCTTTGGATCTCCTTTTTCTTCCTCTTCTTCTTCTTCTCGGTTCTAGTGTAATGGCCAGAACCTCTCCTCGGAGAGATCAGTCGAAAAATCCGACTGATGATCTTCGATCGACATCGGAGGTGGAGGTCTCTTCACTTTCGAGGCCGAATGTCGATCGGCTCCAGGATCAATACAGTATCCCGGAGCAGTTTCGGCTCTTCACCCCCGGGGTCGGGGGTCGGGTTAACAACCCACCTACGGGCCAGGTGGCGTTCTACGTCGAGGACCTCCAGGCCGATCTTCGTCTTTCGATTTTGGAGTTCATCCGGAATGTTCTGGACTATTATGGACTTTGTCTGGCGCAATTGGCGTCGAACTCAGTCCGGTTAATAGTCAGTTTTGCTTTGTTGTGTCAGTTTTTGCTGACCAACCCTCGAATCTCTCTCTTTCAGGCATTCTTCATCCTCCGACCCCATCCTAAAGCCCGAGGGTGGTGGTTTTTCAATCCCCGAAAGGGTCTCTCCTTTATCACTGGTCTTCCATCGTCCATTCACGGGTGGAAGAAGCAGTTCTTTTTTGTTTCCTCTTCTTCCCCTTGGGGGTTTCCTTTCCGCTTGGGCGAGCCTCTGACTTGGCTGAACGAGAACAACCGGGTGGAGGCGGATGACCGGGAGGACTTCTACCGACTGAAGGATATGTCGGTATCGAAGCAGAGAGAGCTTGTTACTGAACAAGCTCTTTATGACGCTGGCCTGAGCCTGGTCCCCCGTCTAGGTACGGTCCGACCCATCGATTGTCATTTCGCTCCCCGTTTGTCTCCGAATTCGTATTGATTCTTTTATTAAATTTGTAGGTACGCTGTCGAGGATGAGACCGACGGATGCCGAGATCAGACAATATGCGGCAAGGAAGAGGCCGACGTCTGGGGCTGGGCCTTCACGCCCACCAAAAAGGCCCCAGACGTTGCCCCCGACCGTCGCCGCATCGGCGGTCGAGTAGTCGGAGCCGGTCATCGCATTGTCGGTACTGATGGTACCACCAGAGGAGTAGCCGACAGAGGGTATGGTCGAGGGAGCGTCGGTAGCTTCGCCGGCGGAGGAAGATCGGGGTGATGCTTGGGAGCCCGAACGTCCTTCGGTGGCTCCCATTACGGCTTCGGGTGGAGCTCAATCAAGTTCGAGCTTCCCCTCCTTCCCCGACCTACAGGCCTGGGTGGCTGGTCGGGGAAAGGCCCCGATGGCCCCCGCGGACGACACAAGGTCGGGGGATCGCACCATGTCGTCCGACGTCCAGGTCCCTGAGGGAGCGTCGGCACTGGCCAACCACGACTTGGCCAGGAGACTGTGTCAGGGGACCCTCCTTCCGACTGATCGGGAGGTTCTAAAGACTCGACAGGTGACCGAGATGCTGTCTTCTTTTTACCCGACCATGATCGGGGTAAGTTCTATCTTGTCCCCTACTTCGTTGTTGTCTTTAGTGTTTTATCTTTCTGACGGTCGGCTTCTGTTTGCAGTTGATCTACACCATGTCCGAACTGGAGGCCGGATATCGGAGGTTCGAAAACATCCGGGCGGCCTGGAAGGACAAGGCAGAGGCCGCCGAAGTTGAGAAGGCAGTGTTGGTCGAGCAGCTGAAGCTGTCGATCGATCGGGAGGCGAGGCTCGAGGATGAGATATCCCACCTCAATGACGTTCTGGCTGCCTCAGGGGCCGAGCTTAAGTCGGCCCAAGAGGAAGCCAAGCGCAAAGGCCGTACCGCCCATCGACTGCGTCGGGAGCGGGATGGTGTCGTCGTCGAGCTCGAGGTCGAGTGCGAGCAGCTCCAGGCCAGCTTAGAGAACCTCACCAAGGCTGAGGAGGACTTATCGATCACCCAAGCTGATGCGGACATAGCGAAAGCGGAGGCGGAGTCGGCGAAGGAGTCACTAGACCGAGCGGAGGTGGAGTCGAAGTCGGCGAAGGAGTCATTAGGTCGGGCGGTAGAGGACTTCCGTGGCTCTGATAGATATCAGGAGGAGCTCTTGGAAAGTGGTTTTGCCTCGTACCGGGTGGGGTACGAGGATGCTCGGGATGCGGTCCAGGCTTTGTACCCAGAGCTTGACCTCAACGGCATTGTTCCCCCAGGGTCGGAGGGCCAAGTCACAAAAGAAGTGGTCGACCCATCGTCGGGAGACCGTACTGCCGTGGAGGAAGCGGTCCCAGAGCAAGTCGTCGAAGGCGAGGCAGTCCCGACCTCAGATCCTATGCTGGCCCGAGCGGACACGCCGACGGCCCCCGAGCTTCTCCCGATAGAAGAGTTCGACTTCGATGAGTAATCGGAGTCTTGTCATTTTTGCTTTGTTTTATACTTGTAACCAGGCTTCGGCCCAATTTTGTAAACTCAATGTGTTTATGAATGAAATCAAGAATTTTTCGACTTCCTTCCTTACGTATACTAAGATGTATTCTGGGATGTGTGCTTCGTCGAAACGCCCCTGAGCGTATAGGTCGTGGGCCCGTAGGTCGTTCGATAAGATCCTGGGATGTTAGCTGAGACAGTCGGTAGCGCGTGCCACGGTAAAGGCAGAGCGAGCTCCGATTATGGATCGATCGCTCTGACGGTCGTAGGGCCCGATAGTCGAGGGTCTAAGTCGAATGTCCATCGCCCGGATGTGAGTCGGGCGTGTTCGTCGAGTCGAAGGTCCAAGTTGAGTGTCCGTTGCCCGGATGTGAGTCGGGCGTGTTCGTCGAGTCGAAGGTCGGCCAACTTCTGGACCTAGCTCGATGACCCGATCATCCTGTAGAGCTCGATAGTCGAATGGCGTCCGACGTATTCAATCGGGAAAATGATGATAAGTCGAGTTTTTATTGCCCGAACTTCGGTCGGGTGCATACGTCGTGACGTGTGATAAACGGTGGTGAGCCGAATATCCTTCGATCGATCGTGACCTGGTCGGTAAGTCGCGAACGCGACATTGGTCGCGTTGGCATTTTGCCTTTCTTGGTCGGAGCCAAGACGGCAAGTCAGCCAGTCGTCTTGCTCGGGAGTCGACTGTGGAGGGAGTGTGGCTCCCATCGATGTAGATATATTGGTCCTCGCAAGAGTCCCATGTGTCATCGACGATCGGGCCGTCGATTCCCAACAGAACGTTGGGCCCGAGTCAGGGCGTCGGGGCTCGTACTACTGGCGAGCGCCGACCCACAGTCGAAGAGTCAGGATTCTAGACTCCGAAATTTTGAAGCCGAACTTGTATTTCGAGCAAGGGGATACAGAGTTTACTGGTAGTACAATCTCAGGTTGTCGGCATTCTAAGTCCGGAGGATGGCCATTCCTTCTAGAGTCTCCAGTCGGTAGGCTCCCGATCTGTAGGTGTCCGCTATTTTGTCGGGTCCTTCTCAGTTTGGGGATAATTTTTTTTGCTCCAGGGGCTTCGAGACTTCTGCCTTCCTTAAGACCAGATCTCCGGATCGAAAAAGCTTCGGCTTAACCTTAGCATTGTAGTATCGGGCCACCCTTTGTCAGTAGGAGGTCATACGGAGCTGAGCCTCGTGTTGGAGTTTGGGTAGGAGGTCCAAGTCGGCTCTCCGACACTCGGAGTTGCCCAGTTCGAAATACTGCTCGACTCGGGTTGACGGTAGCCTGATCTCCAGTGAGATCATCGCTTCTATTCCGTAGGCCAAGTTGAAGGGAGATTCTCCGGTCGGGACACAGGGCGTCGTTCGGTACGCCCACAAGACGGAGTGCAGTTCCTCAACCCAGAGGCCCTTGGCTTCATTCAGTCGGATCTTCAGTTCATGCAGAATGGTTTGGTTGGTTACTTCCTCCTTGCCGTTGGACTGTGGATGCTCGACCGAGGTTAGCCTGTGTGCGATATAAAATTTCGCACAGAACTCTCTGAAGTCTTGATTGTCGAATTATCATCCGTTGTCGGTGATAATGGTGTGCGACAGTCCGAACCTGAAGATGATGAACTTCTGGACGAAGTCTTCCATTTTTCGCTCGATGATTTATGCCAGGGGTTCGACCTCCACCCACTTAGTGAAGTAGTCGATCACGACGACTATGAACTTCCGTTGGCCGGATGCTAGAGGGAAGGGTCTGAGTATGTCGATTTCCCACTAGGCGAAGGGGCACGGGGCAACAATGGGAGTCAGCTGGTTGGAGGGTTGGTGATGTATGTTAGCATACCTTTGACATGGTTCGCACCTCCGAACCAACTCAGCCGCATCCTTCTTCATGGTGGGCCAGTAGTAACCTTACCGTAGGACTTTGTAGGCCAAAGATTTGCCTCCCAAGTGATTGCCGCAGATCCCTTCATGCACTTCCCTGAGTGCGTAGTCTGCGTCAATCGATCCCAGGCACCTCAGCAAGGGAAGAGAGAACGACCTTTTGTAGAGTCGGACGTCCATCATCACATATTGGGAGGCCACCCACCGGAGTCATTTGGCTTCCATGGGGTCTTCGGGGCTAGTTCCGTCAGTCAGATACTGAACAATTGGATCCATCTAGCTTGGCTCGATCGTCAGTTGTAGCACCTCCTCAGTCTTGTCGATGCTCGACTGCTCGAGGCTCTCTATGAGTGTCCGGCCTAAAGTGCCATAGTCAGAGTCGCAAGCCTGGAGGGTGCGTCGGCCTGAGTGTTTTTCGCCCTGAGAATGTGGGAGATCTCGAAATACTTGAAATGTGCTACGAGATCTCTTACTTTCTGGTGATATTTAGCCATGGTCGGATTCCGCGTTTCGAATTTGCCTTTGATCTATCCCACGATCAGCTGAGAGTCAGAGAAGACTTTGAGGCTGTCGATCTGAGCTCCTTTGCCACTCTCAAGCCGGCGAGGAGCGCCTCATATTCGGCTTGATTATTGGAGGCCTTGAAGTCGAACCGGAGGGCGTGCTCGGTAACCACTCCCTCAGAGTTGGTGAGCACGAACCCAGCCCCGCTCCCTCGAGTGTTGGAAGCTCCGTCGATGTGCAATATCGAGGTTGACTCGGGGTCATATTTGGAGGTCGCAGGCTCTTCAGAGCTCCCGTCTTCCGACACTTGGTCGGTTGTCGGACACTCCACAATAAAGTCGGCCAGAACCTGGGCCTTCAGAGCAGGTCATGGTCGGTACTGAATGTCGAACTCGCTTAGTCTCATCGCCCATTTTGCCAGTCATCCTGACGTGTCGGGGCGGTGCAGGATCACCCTCAGGGGCTGGTCGGTGAGGACCACGATGGTGTGCACTTAGAAGTACAGACAGAATCACTATGCTGATACGACCAAGGCAAATATCATTTTCTCTGCCTTCGAGTATCGAGTTTCAGTTTCATGGAGCACTTTGCTGATGTAGTATATGGGTTGGTGAATTCGGCTCTCGTTCTCCCAGACGAGCACCGAGCTAACCGCCTTTGGGGAGGTAGCCAAGTAAAGGTACAGCATTTTTCCGACCTCCGGTCTCACGAGCAGAGGTGGGGAAGTCAAATATTTCTCTAGTTCTTCGAAGGCCTGCCGGCACTCGCTCGGCCAAGAGAAGTGCTTTGCTTGCCTCAGGGTTTTGAAGAACGGGAGGCATCTCTCGGCCGATCAAGAAATGAACCGACTGAGCATGATGATTCTTCTGTTGAGCTACTGCACCTCCTTCTTGGTGTCCGGATGCCGCATGTCGATAATCGCCTTGATCTTCTCGAGGTTGGCCTCGATTCTCCATTGGGAAATGAGGAACCCGAGGAACTTCCCCGAGGTTACTCCAAAGGCACACTTGTCGGGTTCAGCTTCATCTGATGTTGTCGTAGAGTGCGGAAGGTTTCTTCAAGATCTAGGATATGATCCGAAGTTTGCACACTCTTCACCTGCATGTCGTCCACATACACCTCCATGTTGCTCCCGATTTGGTCTTTGAAAACCTTATTGACGAGTCGCTAGTAGGTAGCCCCGGCATTCTTCAGACCGAAGGGCATTACTCTGTAGCAGTAAAGGCCCTTGGCGGTCACGAAAGTCATATGCTCCTCATCCTTGGGTGCTATACGGATCTGGTTGTATTCGGCAAAGGCATCCATGAAGATGAGCAGTCGATGGTCAGACGTCGCGTCCACCAGCTGGTCGATCTTCAAAAGTGGGAAGCTGTCCTTCGGGCAGGCCCGATTCAGGTCGGTGTAGTCGATGCAGATCCTCCACTTTTCGTTGGTTTTTTTCACCATGACGACATTGGCGAGCCAGTCAGGATACGTGGTTTCTCTGATGAAGCCTGCCTCGAGCAGCTTGTCCACTTCTTCGTCGATGGCCCTCTGCCTTTCGGGAGCAAAAGACCGCTTCTTCTGCCCCACCGGTCTCATGCCAGGGTCAATGTTGAGTTGGTGAGTCATCATCTTCGGGGGGATGCCGGACATATCCGCTGCTGACCAAGCGAATACGTCGGCATTGGCTTTCAACAGCTCTATGAGCTACCATCGCCCTGGGTCGGATAATTGCAATCCAACCCTGACCACCCATTCAGGATTTTCTGTTATTGGGATGGAAACTAGCTGCTCGGCTGGTTCACCCCGTTCTTCCTCTCCTCGATGATCCAGCTTGTCGATCGGCAGGGAATCCTTCAGTGCGTCGCTCTGAGTCGAGATTTGGAAGCATCGCCGAGCGAGCTGTTGATCCCTGTGCATTTTTCCAACTCCATTTCTAGTCGGAAACCAGACCAGCAGATAATATGTCGAGACTATCGCTCTGAGAGCGTTCAGTCCGGATCTTCCAAGTATGGCGTTGTAGGTCGAAGACACTTGGACGATCGTAAAAGTTAAATGGACTGTGCTTTGTCATGGCTCGGTTCCAACTATCATGAGAAGGGTAATTTCCCCTTCCACTGCAATGGCGTCTCCAGCGAAACCTACTAGGGGCGTAGAGACTCTCTTGAGCCGATCAGTCGATAGCCGCATTCGAAAGAAGGTCGAGTAGAACAAAATATTAGTTGAACTTTCATTATCGATGAGAATTCTTTTTACATCATAATTAGCTATTGTTGCCGATACAACAACAGCATTATCATAGGGAGTTTGGATTCCCTGAGCATCCTCATCTGTAAAGATGATTACATTATCCTGGCACAGTTTTTTCGTCGACTCCCCTTCAGCAGTCATCCCCTGATCCGCTCGTTTGGAGATCATGTTGATGACCCCGGTCGTGGATTGGTTGTTCGCCGCTTCCTCAGTCGGTTGGGGTCGTCGGTCAGGGACGGGCCGTCGGTCGGGGACTAGTCGAGTCGGCGGGCTCCGTCGAAATTTTTTGAGGTTACCTCATCGTATCAGGGCCTCAATCTCATCCTTGAGCTGGATGCACTGCTCAGTATTGTGGCCGTGGCCCCGATGGAATCGACAGTATTTTTGCCGGTCGAGGCCCTTTGCCTTCAAAGGCGGAGGCCGCCGTAGGTACTCCTCTTCTTCGATCTCCATCAAGATCTACGCACGAAGAGTGAAAAGAGGAGTATAGGAGTCGTACCTATGGTGTGTCGGTCTCGGACTCCACCGTCGAGGGGATCTCGGACTCTGCTGTTAGGGCAAGTCCCGTTTGTCGGTCGGAGGCCTGCTAGGCTCGACAGGGGCCCGACCTTTCCTTCGCTTCTCCTTCGGGCCCTTGGTCTCGGTCAGGCACCGGTCGGAAGCTCCTTCGTTCGTGCGCATGTATTTGTACGCGCGCTCCAGCAGCTCGGCATACGTCCGAGGGAGGGTCTTGTCCAAAGAGTATGTAAATCGGGAGCCCCTCAGCCCTTGCTTCATGGCTGAGATAGCCATGTCTTCGTTGAGATCCCGACTTCAAATGTGGCCGCGTTGAACCACATCACGAAGTGTCAGAGCGTCTCATTTTTCCCCTGCTTGAGGGAGAAGAGGCTGTCCGAAGTTCGTGGCGGCTTCCAGCTGGTGCTGAAATAGGCCATGAAAGAATGCTCGAGCTGCCCGAAGGAATGGATACTCCCAGAGCGGAGGCCGAAGTACCAGGCCCTGGCAGCTTTGCGAAGCTTGGTGGGGAAGCCGATGCAGAGGAGGGCATCAGTCGTCCCTTGGATCGTCATGAGGGTCTTGTAGCTCTTTAGATAATCGACTGGGTCGGTACATCCATCGTAGGGCTCTACATGTGGCATCTTGAACCGACTAGGGATCGGCTCGTCGAGTATGAATCGGGAGAGGGGTTGGGTGGTCTGGAAGTCGACGTCGTTTGAAGACTTTTGACCATCCACTTGGAGCTGGGCAAGCCGACGGTCGATTTCTTTGAACCTTCGTTCGTAGTCATCCATCCGTCGATGTTGGGAGACTTCAGGAGTCGAATCTCCCGATGAATCCGAGAGGGAGGCAGACGGTGTCCGCGGTCGCTTCTTCTTCCTCGCTCGCTCGAGCTGGGAAGGAGAGGGACGTTGGGACTGGTGGGCGTCACGCCGTGGCCGCCTCTCTCCTTCTCGATGGGAATGCTGGGACAGCTGCTCCTGAGGAGGAGACAGAGACCGATGCGGGCGCCGATGGCTGCTCTTGGATGGCATCGGGTTCACCGCCGACTGCTCCGTTGGTGAGTGCGGCAAATGGGTGGGCTGTTGCTAAAGGCTTTTGACTGCATCCGTTAGCACAGTCATCTGCCACACAATCGCCACGATCTGCGCCTCCGTGGTTACCACGAGATGCGGAGAGCTGGGTTCCACCGTCGGAAGTGGGGGAGAGGCCTCCTCCCGGTGGGAAGAGTGCCTCGTCGATCTGGTGGCCCTCGACCACTGAGCCCTGGTTCTTGTCATTTTGAAAGGATCTTCCAAGCTCTGCGGAGGTTATGAGCCCCCCTACCTGGCGCGCCAAACCTGTTGTGGTCAATCCTTCTCGTCGCTTGGTCGCCGGGAACGAGCACCTGCAAGGGAAGTCCACACTGACCGGAGATGCCTCCGGTGGGGACCCTCCGACGGTCAAGTCAGAGAGAAGACTAGGAAACAGTAGAGAGGAACCAGGGTACTCAGTGGTTGAGAGAGAGAGAGAGGGAGAAAAGCCCCTTTAAGTTGTTGCCTTACCCCATTTTATAGTAGGAGGCGATATGGTCCCGCCGTGGATGATGTAGACAACTGGAGAGTTATCAAATCGTCAGGGGTTGCCATGTCGTTGACGGGCTGACAGGTCCTCGAAATTAATTCATGTCCTTAGCAGGACAGCACCCCAGGTTTCTGGTAGGACAATGCCCCCTGGCGGCTGTACAACATGTCCTTGGCAGGACTGCAGCCCATGCCGGTCGTTCGGCATTTTTGAAAGGGGCTGATCGACTATATGTCGGGACTTGACTGTCGGGTGGTGACTCGAGAGCGCGGTCGGCTGTCCCACCCGACAGGGAGTCGGTGATGCAGGTTCGGCCTTTCGGGTGGTCGGAGGCTATGTTGGCCTGTTTGGCCGACACACTCGGGTCGGGCATCATCGGTGGTTACTGTCGGTCTCACCCATCGTCGGACGGGTGAAGTCGGCCGTCGGTCGGTCCATCTCGAGGATGGATTGGCGTCGAGATCCGTTGGTGAGTCAGTGTCGCCCATCGTCGGACGGGTGAAGTCGGCCGTCGGTCGGTCCATCTCGAGGATGGATTGGCGTCGAGATCCGTTGGTGAGTCAGTGTCGGTGAGTCGGCGTCAGGGTCAGTCGGTATATCCCAACAGAGGGAAATTAGCTTACTTTTTCCCTTGGCCTCTATTACATGGTCTCATTTACGCAAGGATAGATTATCCTTGCATCAAAGGACTGCAAACATGCCCTTAAGACCCACTAAAAAAAAATTGGATTTATGACTTCAACTCCTGACCTTGTGAAATGGCTGCACAAATGTAGCTTCTAGGAACAATAAATTAATAGACCCAACCAGTCCAAAAACTAACATGACTTCTATTAGCATAACTCTTAGCAACGTTCGAATATGTGATGATTTGCACTACTCTTCGTTGCATAGTCCATGCTAACAACTCCTAAAAACTACACTAAGTTGGCCATCAATATTTGACTACTCAACCAATTAACCTTGTCTGAGCTGGTGGACGCCACTCTCTTAAGAGCTTACTCTTGTTTAAGGTTAAATTCTAGTGGTCGTAATGATTTTTCTGCTTGGGAAATTAATAAAACAGTAAGAGGAGCAAGAGGAGGACTTTTTTCTGTTTTAACAAAGGATAAAGCAGTCATGTTAGCAGCTAGAAGAAGGTTAAGAAGACATGAATTTTTGTTTTTCTGACAAAGAAGACATATTTTCTCTTTGTTAAAAAGTAAAAAATTAAAAAATTAAATTAAAAAAAAAAAAGAGAGAGAAGAAGAACTCTCATGAATCACATTTTGACTTTTGCTGGGTTTGATTAATCAACAAAGACTTGTTTATTTGAAACAAATTCCACAAAATACAGCTAAAATGGACCCATGACATCTAATTAAGAGGCAAATAAACACCACATCCCTTCTCTCAATTATATTCCAACTGCCCATGTGGGTAAACCGAATCAGCTAAATTAGTTATCCTGTTGAATGACCCTTCTTCACCGTTTGTATTCCTTCAACTTGGTATTCCATCTTCAAAAATGAAACATGATGCATGACACGCACGAGATAGGATACAACGTTGCCGAGAATTGACCACATGCGGGAGCTTCACAGACAAACTACTACAGAGTTTGGGTTCTATCATGGAATTTATGATTTTTTTTTTCAATTTGCATCATAGTTTTAGTTATATCCACACATCATATTTTGACTACTAAGAAATCACATTTTTGGCTTTTGCTTATTTGGAAGTATTCTTTAAAATACAGGTAAAAGCATAAAATGTCCTCAAACATTAATAGTAATTAGTTATATTCCAACTGCTTGGAATACAATGTCCTTATGGGTTCATTTAATCAGCGGCCTTGGTTATACTTTTGGATAACCCGTAATCCAACTTGTGCTGATTGCGTGCTAATTTTCTGTAGTGCTCACATAAATTCCCTATATATATGCCGTTGCAAATGAGATCATCTATCTTGTTTTAACTAATTCAAACATCCCTATAATTTGACATCCAACTAACTCAACTTATCTGTTTATCTTTTCTGCAGGTTCAGATGTTTCACACATCATCCTCATTACAGGTGAGTCCCTGTAAATTCTTAGAAGATTTTCAAAGAAAAGCACTTCACTGAACCAAGCATCTAAGATAACATTTAATGATAGATAACCAATGAAACAGTCAAGGATTTGGCTTGCTCAGGAAATTCTTGGTAGAGCAATCTCTCTTGCACCCCCAATCTGATTTGTGTCTCTCTTTTATCCTTCCTAACTCCTCTCCTCTTCTTCCTACATCATATATTTGTTCCATAATAAAATTGGGTGCAAGTGGGATACCTCCCTCCCTTTTTATCTAAAGAAAAAAAAAGGAAAGAAAGAAAAAACAAAAGAGAGAAAGATAAAAGAAAATTAATAAAAAGAAGAGCATGGTATAGACAGCTTTTTCATTAGACCTCATCTATAAAATTTTCATGACTTATTTTTAGTATTCTAGCTCTAGTGACCATTAAGAGGAACTCCATGGCATGGTTAAAACTACTGCCGGACTTGGTCTATATATGGTATATGAAGATGAAAGGCCTTCTCCATGGCATATAACAATTATTTCCTCTCGCAATTGAGTGTGGCCGGGCAAATTGTGCTAACTAGTACTTCTTCACTGTTTTTCTTCAGGCACATCTCTTGGTGCATTGGTCATACTTGTATCAGTGGCGTTCATTCTAGTCTACATCTTTAGAAATTATGGCAAGGAAAAAGAAGTACGTTTAAAGGTAGAAAGATTTCTTGCAACCTACAAGTCCACAAAACCCACGCGATACTCTTTTGCTCATGTTAGAAAGATGACTAGGCATTTTAAGCATAAATTAGGCCAAGGTGGATTTGGAACCGTATATAAAAGGCAGCTACCAAATGGAATTCCAGTGGCAGTTAAGATGCTGATGAACATGGCGCGCACTTATTCTGAAGTAGCCACAGTTGGAAGAATCCATCAATGAAGTAGCCACAGTTGGAAGAATCCACCATGCCAATGTGGTTCGTCTCTTGGGATTTTGTTCTGAAGGAACATGGAGCGCACTTATTTATGAATTTATGCCAAATAAGTCACTGGAGAAGTACATTTTCAATAAAAGAAATAAAACAAATCATCAACCATTGGACATGAAAAAGCTGCAAGGCATTGCTATTGGGATTGCTCAGGGTATCGAGTATTTGCATCAGGGATGCAATCAACGCATCCTACATTTTGACATCAAACCTCACAACATTTTGTTGGACCATGACTTCAATCCAAAGATCGCAGATTTTGGTCTTGCAAAATTATGCTCGAGAGATCAGAGTATTATCACGATGACTGCTGCGAGAGGTACAATAGGCTACATTGCACCCGAGATCTATTGTAGAAATTTTGGAACAGTGTCTTATAAATCAGATGTATATAGTTTTGGAATGTTGGTGTTGGAAATGGTGGGTGGCAGGAAGAATGTTGATCCTGAAATCGAGAAAACGAGCGAGATATATTTTTCAGAGTGGGTATATGGCCAGATAGTGCAAGATCATGATCTAGGATTGGTGATGCAGAGAAATGGAGTTGAAGAAGATATCGCCAAAAAGCTTACAATAGTAGCATTGTGGTGCATACAGTGGAATCCAATGGATCGACCCTCCATGACAAGAGTGGTTCAGATGGGAAATCTGAAGAGCTTGGAGATACCTCCCACACCTTTCATCTCCTCCACTGATCAAGAGAATGGCATGTAAACAAAATGTAGATTTCAAGAGCAGACTCGATTGATATACTACAGAATACCATAAATGTTCCACCCTATCAATACTATAAAATGTTATATTTGTACTTTTCATATCTTACTCCTATGCTGTGTCAACTTAGCTATCATGACTTCCTGTAAGTGATTTTTGTAAATAATGTCTAGAAATAATTCAATAAAAGGATTGATTGTCCCTCCAGATGAATAGTAGCTAGTAGAAAACCTTGAAATGATGGAGGGTAATAAAAAGTTTCAAATTTAGTGACAGATGCACCAAAATTATAACTAGTGCCAACAATCTATTTGCCAACTTGGTCAGACTCAAAGTCCGAAACCCCTTTGCAAGAAAATGAGTTCATAGGCATCCTGTTGACTCCACAAGATTTGGGCCAAATTCAAACGTGATCATGCCAAAAAAATCATGTTAAATAGATTCATATAAAATAGAATTCATTAGAAAATTAGAGTATTTTTTTGCCAAAATATTTTCATTGCTTTCTGTAAAGCATGTTTTTAGGAAGCAAGGAAGTAATAAAAACTTTCTGCAAGATATTTTGATCTAAATAATCTTAAAAGTATTATATCTAAATTTCTCTGCCTCTATAGTCTGTTTAAAACATCAGTTGCTAAGTATTATGAAGTACAGATTATTTTTTATGGTCGTCAAAGGAGGAAAAAAAAAGAATTCAATCAACCATGTAAATTTAGCAGATTATGGACCATTTTCAATGCAAAAGTTCAAGCACCAAGGTGCCTCTGGCGTTGAGGCCTGGTAATGAGCTAGCCTCCATGTCGCCCAAGTTGAAGCAACCCCATCAACTTCTATGCACATCAATCCCGATCGAGGTAATGGATTCTTCCATCGCTACATCCTAATCTCGCCCTTTAGATACCAGGTTCGGATGATTTAATTCCTAGTTCCAATGAAGGAAAGAGATTAGCACATGCTGTAGCCTTTCTTGTCATCAGATATTTTAATTATTTCAAAATTCTTTACAAATGTACATTTTCTTGCAAACATTATTTTTTTTTCAATTTCATTCTCTTCCAAAAAAAAAAGGAACAAAGAAAAAGGAACAAAGAAAAGAAGCAAAGAAGTGAACGAAAAAAATAAAGATGTTTCTAGATTTGATTGCACATTATCCAGTCATGTTCCTGGCATTCCAGAGTCCTGCGAATCACACTACAATTTTCAAGCTAATTTATTGTGTTATATTTTCCTGCTGGCATTACTTTGTTCGTTTCTTAGAAAGGAACATGTCATTGGAATTTTTTGCCTGAGGATGTAAAAAGAAAAATTAGAGTGGACAAGAGCGCCACAATCTTTAATGCATCAGTCTGTAGTCTTAGGGAACCCTCTGTTGATACCTTTCAGCCCCACACACTAATAAATTCTTCTGATTTCCTCTCGGAGAAGACAGATGTTTTCGAGAAGAGAGCTGCTATTTTAAGACAAACAGGTCTCACTCCTTCCCCTCATCCAGATCAGCATCCAGGTCCGGCCCCAAATGTTGTCCCATGAGCCATTTGCAGTAGCCCAACAAGGAGGTCGAACTGGATGTCACTTTGTGTTATTGTATATCATCAAGATTGAAGTTCTATATTTCATCAGACAAAAAAAGATTGAAGTTCTATATAAATAGATGGCAGTTTACTAAATAATCTGGCAAGGCACATATTTGTTTTGTTTAGGCTTTTGATTGTTTGTTCTCTTTATCTTTAGGTCAAATTTTTGGGACATTTGTACCTATGTAGCTTTCACTTTTGCTTGTCCAAGCAACTCTTGCCTTAGCATGATCTGGGATGGCATGCTCCCCTTTTTTTATTTTTTTTAATATGATGTCATGTTTATTTTGATGATAAGAGAAGAAAAACCAATCCAAATTCATTAAAAAAAAAAAGAGCCCCTACACCCACCCCCCAATCTACCCATCACCACTGAAATTTAAATTTCAAATTCCCCCCCGCATCCTATCAATATTTTAAAATTCAAATTCCCCTATATAAATAAAATTCCCCGCCATCCCCAGGTGGTCTGACTATTAAGGATTTTTTCTTTTGATGTTTTCTCGAGCCATCGGGTGGCCGGCAAGGATGGGGTCGAGCCAACGGGGATGGGGCCAGGCCAGCGGTGACTGTGATCGGGATGACAAGGATGGGGTCTGGGGCCGGCTGTAAGGATTTTTTTTTTCTTTTTTTCTTTTGGTGCTTTCTTGGGCCATCGAGGGGCTGGCGGGGATGGGGCCAGAGATGGGCCAACGGGGATTGGCCGGCAGCGATTGAGACCGGGCTGGCGGCGACTGAGACCAGGCTGGAGGTAAGGATTTCTTTTTTTTTTTGGTGTTTTCTCGGACCACCTGGGGACGGTAGGGATGGGGCCAGAGATGGGCTGGCGGCGACTGAGATTGAGCTAGTGACTGGGGGAGACGGGGCCGGGGAGGGGTCGACGGGGAGGGAGGAAGGAAAGAGAGAAAGGAGGGGGGAAAAGAAAAAGGAAAAGAAAGGAAAAAAAAGAAAGAAAAAAAAGAGAAAAAAAATAAAAAAAAATAAAAAAAGAAAAAGAGAAGACCGAGCTGGGGAGGGTCGGTCGACAGTGACGGAGACGGGGCCGGGGAGGGTGTCGCCGGTGGAGATGGGGTCGGGGATGGGGCAGCCGGTGGCCAACGGAGACGGGGTTGGGGAGGGGGCCTACCGATTGCCAAAGGAGATGGGGCTGGGGAGGGGGCCTGCCAGCGGTCGAAGGAGATCGGGCCGGGGATAGGGCCGCTGGGGGCCGAAGGAGATGAGGCCGGGGATAGGGCCGCTGGCAGTCGGGGGAGACGGGATCGAGGAGGGTGTCGGCCGATGGAGACTGGGCCAGGGAGGGGGCGACCGGGGGAGATGGGGCTGGGGAGGGTGTAGGTCGGTGGAGACGGGGTCGGGGAGGAACGACCAACGGTCGAGGGAGATGGGGCCGGGGAGGGGGTCTGCCGGTGGTTGAAAGAGATGGGGCCGGGGACAGGGCCACTGGCGGTCGGGGAGACGGGGCCGGGGAGAGTGTCTGCCAGTGGAGACGGGACCGGGGAGGGGGCAGCTGGCGGTCGGGGGAGACGGGGCCGGGGAGGGGGCCTGATGGCAGTAGAAGGAGATGGGGCCGGGGATAGGGCCGCTGGCGATCAGGAGAGATGGGGTTGGGGAGGGTGTCGGTCGGTGGAGACGGGGTTGGGGAGGGGGTGACCGGGGGAGATGGGGTCAGGGAGGGGGCGATCGGGGGAGACGGGGCCGGGGAGGGGGCGGTCGAGGGAGACGGGGTCGGGGAGGGTGTCGGCCGGTGGAGATGGAGCCAAAAAAATTATTTGATTAATTATATTTGTTGCATAAATTTTTTAGCATTACTACTGAAATTATTTAATTATTTAATTAATTATTTTTTATTTCACTAACACAATGCACATTGCTGTTACTTATTACAATTTAATTATTTTATATACTATTTTATATATTTTTATTTATTATAATTAAATATAAAAAGTATTTTTATTTTTAAAAAAAATTATTGAATTTTTTTATGAAAAAATTTCAATATGGAGTTATTCTTTTTGATAAATTAGAAATCTACCTTCGAATGCATGTTCAGAGATGGTAATTAAATTGCATTGAGCTATAGATTCTCATTCAAGAGTCGGATATCCCGTATTCAAATTTTTTGAAAAAATAATAATCTTATTATTATTAATAATTGATATTTTATTTTATTATATGGTATTCAGTAGTTATCTGTCCATTGTTCTCTGGGTATATGGTGGATAGGGTGCGTAGGCACTATATTTATATCGTATACTTAAAGAATCATGGAGAGATGCTGTCAAAATTTCTACAAAAATGAGATGAAATATTCATTAATAATAATAATAAAATTATTACTTTTCTGAAAGGGATAGGGCCACATCTGTTAGTAATGATTTGAAATGGATAGGATCATATATTTTTACTTCATTAAATTGATGAAAAGATATTTTCTGTGTTTCTGTTCAGTCTGTATTTTTTAATGTGTTGTTTTATATAAAGTGATCCGTGTCTGGATCTAGATCGAGATTTTGGCCAAAATTCGAATCACGATTCAGTTCAAAATTTGGATCGGGAGCTAGAATACCACTGAACCTTTTTTGATTGTTAATGATTTTGTGTTTGTTGTTAGATGGATATCAACAAAAATTGGATGAATACTAAAGATATTTTTTTGTCTGAATATCGAAAAGAAGTTTGAGATTTTATTGAGTTCGCACGATATAAGACTGACAGTGCTGGTCGGATAAAGTATCCATACAAGAGATGTGTCAATATGATATATCGTCACATAATACTTGTTGAGGAGCATCTGCTACATTATGATATAGATAAGAAATATACTTGTTGGATATGGCATGGGGAGGGTGATCCGAATGAAGTGGTGCACGACGATGACAATACTGAAGATGATAGTGATGCGGCTGGACCTGTCGAACATAGTGGTATAGGAGAATTATTAGATGATTTACATCAAGGTGCTTGTTCAAATATATGTATGAGTACTACTGCATCTGAAAGCAATTCTGATCATGAACATAATATCCGACTTGAGATAGAAGGGACTTCTGAACAGTTTGTAAAGCTTGTAAGGGATGCACGAGAGCCACTCTATCCAAATTGTATAAAATTTTTTAAGTTAGAGTTTTTGATAAAATTACTTCATATTAAAATCGTGAACCGATGGAGTCAGAAGTCATTCGATCAAATTTTAACATTGATTAAAGCAGCTCTTTCCAATGGAGAGAGACTTCTGAAATCATATTCTGAAGCAAAAATATACATGCGGGAATTGGGACTTGACTATATTCCTATACATACCTGCAAAAATGACTGTATTTTATTTTATAAACATAACGAACAAGCAACTGAATGTCCAAAATGCGGTGAGCCTAGATACAAAATCGATAATAGGAAAGCAAAGAAGATACCTCAAAAAATTTTGAGATATTTTTATTGATTTTAAGACTTCAAAGATCATATATGTCCACAAAGACAGCTGAAGAAATAAGATGGCATTATGAGCAGTGGGTTCCAAAGGAGAACATACTTAGCCATCCAGCCAACTTTTTAGTGTGAAAAGACTTTGATGCAAAGCATCCGCACTTTGCGAGTGACCCGCGTAATATCTGGCTTGGTTTAGTGACAGATGAATTTAATCCTTTTAACAATCTGAGTACCTTTTACAGCATGTGGCCTGTGATGCTAGTTATATATAATGTGTCACCTTAAAAGTGCATGAAAGAATCATTTATTTTTATGTCACTATTGATTCCAGGTCCGAAAGCACCAGGTAATAAAATTGAAGTATATCTATGACTTTTAATCGATGATCTGAAGTAGCTATAGGAAAATGGGGTACAGACATATGATTCTGTGAGTCGAAGTAATTTTAAGTTGCATGCTTCGATTCTATGGATCATAAATGATTTTTCTACATATGAAAACTTATCTGGATGGAGTACCAAAGGATATCTTGTATATCCAATATGCAATAAGGATGCATCCTTCTTACATTTAAAGCACAGATAGAAAATATGTTTCATGGATCATCAGTGATTTTTTCCTAGTAATCATTCTTGGAGAATCCATTATAATCAATATTTTGATAGTAAGTCCGACCGACATCCACCACCTAAGGAGTTAAGTGGAGCAAAAATTTTAGAACAACTTGAAATCATTGAAAACGTTCAATTTGAAAAAATATCGAGTACTCGCAAGTGAAAGCGTAGTAAAGCTGAGCTGAATTGGATGAAGCAAACATCTTTTTCGAACTACCGTATTGAAAGCAGCTACTACTTCGTCATAATCTAAATGTAATGCATATTGAAAAGAATATTTATGATAATATCATCGGTACTGTATTGAACATCCTAGAAAAAATAAAAGATGGTACAAAAGCTCGTCTTGATTTACAGGAAATAGAAATCTGATCAGAGTTGCATTTAGTTCATCGAAGTGAGAGATTTTTTATGCCACCTACATGTTATTCATTGTTTGGTGAGGAAAAAAAAAATTTCTGTAGATGGTTCAAAATCGTAAAATTTTCTGATGCATATGCTTCAAACGTATCACGGTATGTTGGAAACAACAACGATAATATCTCTGGCATACAAAGTTATGACTCCTATATGATGATGCAACGTTTGCTTCTTGTGGTCATATGTGACTATTTGGATGGTGATGTTCCAACTGCATTGATTGAGCTGGGAGTGTTCTTTCGAGAACTGTGTTGCCGAAAATTGAAGATTAACTTACTTGAGAGATCTGAAAAAATATCATACTCATTCTTTATAAGTTAGAAAAAAAATTTTCACCATCATTTTTTGATATTATGGTGCATCTGACTGTTCATCTTTCAAAGGAAGCTCTTTTGACCGGACCGGTATATTATCGATGGATGTATCCTATTGAAAGATAAAAAAATTATACGCACTTTATCATATTAATTATAAGATGTAAATATATTTTTAAATTTTAAATTTATTTTTATTTATAGATTTTTATGTACTTTAAAAAAATATGTGCACAATAAAAAAAGGCCTGAAGGGTCTATAGCAGAAGCATATGTAGCTACGGAGTGTGTCACATTCTGCTAGATGTATCTTAACGATATCAAAACAAAATTCAATCGTACAGATCGTAATGCAGACCATGAATGGGGTGACAATGAACCGATGTTGTCTATATTTAAACAAATGGTTCGACCTATTGGTGTAAGGAGATATAAATTTATAGATGTGAACGAGCTATCCAAGGTATACTTTTACGTTCTAAATAATTATAAAAAAATTAAAGATTTCATTGAGTAAGTACCATCTTAGCATACTGTTAATATTTTTAGTAAATTTTTCATATCGATGTAAAATTAAAAATCATAACTTGTTGCAGTGAGCACAAGAGTATACTATGTAGAGAGAATAATACGGATGCCAATGATCGACATAAGAGAAAATTAGTAAAAATAATTCGGTAATCTTGTAAGTTACATTAGTGATACGTTATTTATTTAATTATAAATAATATTATTTGAACCAATATAATTTTTTATGTTATGGTGTAGATGAAATATAAGTATTTCAATAAAGAAGTGAGTGCGATCAATGAGTTGTACGATTTAACATGTGGTCTCGATCGAAGGGTTAATCACTAAGCATCCTGTATCATTGGAGGAATAAGATTTCACACAAGGGAGCTTGAGATGCAATGATAGACCCAAGAATAGTGAGATTGCTACAATAGAATATGAAGGAGAAGAAGAGATTGAATATTATGGTGTATTGATAGATATCATAGAACTGAAGTATGGGTCCAATAATTCTGTATTCTTGTTTCAGTGTGAATGGTGGGATATTGTAATAAAAAGATCGGTATTCATATTGATTCACACTTTATTAATGTAAATTTTGCACGAATATAGTATCAGAATGAGCCATATATATTAGCAACTCAAGCGAAATAAGTAATATATTTGAAGGATCTAAAGTATTAAGGTAATTGGCATGTTGTATAAAAAATAACACCTAGAGGCATATATGACATACCAATCCGATTAGAGATGGATGAAAATTCAAATTTATATGAAGAGGAAGCTTTTCAGCAAGAAGAACAAATATTAGCTGAGCTTTTTATTGATGAAGAACTTGTAACGGCACCTTTGAATAGGGCTGATCTGCCGTCCAACGAAGTTGAAGCTAATTTTGTATTTAATCTTGATGAGTTGGAGGATGACGATCAGTTCATAAATGACGATGAGATAGAAGATGACACATATATCGACTATTGTGATTTGGAAGAGGATCTACACATAGAGAAAAATATGAATATTGATGAGTAGATCTATATTCTTCGTTCAATCTTCTCTTGCAATAATGGTATGCGATATAATTGTATTCAATAGAATGTTATTTATTTTCCATTATTATTATTCAACATTATATTTATTTATATATCAATTATTGCAGATATGGCACTAGGAGACAGACGACGACGTTCGCATTCACAATCTACCTCGGAGGTTAAGGCTCCTTCACCGATCTTCATTGCCACACCGGCTCCATTATCAAAGGGTCCTACACTGGCAGGTCCCAGTGAGGTGGGTCCCAGTGAGGCGAGTCCGAGTGAGACAGATCCGAGTGGTATTATTATATTTTTTATATAATAAAATTTGATTCTTTTATTTGGATCATACTAATGATTTATTTATTATTGTTTCAAGTCAGTCTTTATCGGTAGTGAGGTAAGGGTGAGGTCCATCAAAGAACCTCGCTCTAGAGCATTGGAGATGTGAGCACCCGAGACAGCATCTCCGTATCGAGATACTAGCCGGCTACACCAGGCCCATTAGGAGATGGTGCGAGCCATGGCAGACTGAGCTGGGCATCATATGTCGCAGTTATGCCTCCGTGACGCTCTTCGATTGACGTCACGTTCTACCGACTCAGAGAGAGATTTTCTACATCCACTTACAAATAAAATAAATTATATTATGAATATTTAATTTGCATAGTATTCTTTTAATATTTGTTATTGACAGGGTGTATTCGACATCATTGATTTTGAATAAAATCATGTGAGGCAAGCTGTGGACACTCATTTATCATTGCATTTCAAGGATTATCGCCATCACATGCATCAGCATTAGTACCATGTAGTGCAGGATCATGGAGAGGAAGCAGCATGGCAGCAGTCTTATGACAGTATCATTATGGATGATTGGACTGTCATATGCCGGCATTACGAGGATCCGGCATATCAGGTTATACATCTAAATTTTTTTTAGAGTTTAATGACTGAATCATTTATTCTTAAATTAAATTTATTATTTATTAATTTGATTGGTAACTGTACAGAGATAATGTGCCCAGAATATCGCAAATTGGATGAGACAGATCGTACCATATTATGGGGCTTCAAGATCGTTCACTCATCACATGGAGCACATAGTAGGTAATTTTTAATTTTTAATTAGCATATAATTCTCTAGTTATTTAATTTTTTTAATTAATTCTCAAATTACAGAGAGATGCTTAGAGTGACGAGCTTCCTGGTAGGATCGATATCTACCAGCGGACCCACCAGTGACGGTCAGGGGAGTGGACGATAAGGAGCCAGGAGCTCTTTGTATGTTTTTTTAATTATTTTTTTATTCATGATCTAATTTTTATTATAAAATTAAAATAACTATAACTTTAATTTTCAGGACCGTATGATAAATATGAGATCCCAGCCTACCCCTGAGGGCTCGACCGCACCCACAGATGGTGAGATATGTGATCGAATGCTTAGTATGAGATCTTGTTATGTTTAGGGTCTAGGGTATGGGATCATTGCTCCCTTATCCTCATGCTCATCTAGGACTGACATCCATTCTGCGTGCGAGACTCCACTGATGGAGGTGCAGAGGCAGACTGCCAAGGATCGACAATAGGCTATCATGGATCGACAGTAGACTGAGTAGCGAGCTTAGGAGTTGGCTGCACACGTCAACAAGTATCAGCAGCTTCAAATCCAGATAATGGAGCGGATGGTGCAGATGGAGCAGATGATATAACTGATGAGGCAGCAGCAGGTCGGTCCGAACTTTGTCAAGTGCTCTTCTTCTCCAGCTCATTTTTCATATGCCGATGCTTGACGACTTTTTCATGTACTTTTTTATTTTTATTTTAAATCTCTTATAATTTTAATTTAATATAATAAAATAATAAAATTTATTTATCAATTTATTATATAAATTTTTTATTTTAATTTTTTATTTTTAATTTATAAAAAATATTTTAGATATAAATTAAAAATATATATTCATAAATTATTTTTTAAAAAAATATGATTAAATTATTAGTGATGAAATTATTTTTGATGAAATATTGGTTGCAAAAAATATTTTAGTATGATAATTTAATTTTTCAATAAATATAAAACTATTAAAATTTTACATATAATTAATAGTGATAAAAAATTATTCATCTCAAATAATTATTAGCAATGAAAATTTTTATCGAAAATTATCATATTTACGATGTAAGCTTTTCATCACTAATATTATTTAAATTTATTATTTAAATTTTTTTTATTAAATTAATAGCAATGAAAAGTTTTCATTGTAAAAAAATATTTTTTGCAATGAAAATTTTTTATCGCTAAAAATTTTTAAAAAAAAATATTTTAAAAAATATTTTAATTAAATTAATAGTGATAAAAAAATTTATCATTATTAATTTTTTATTTGTTAGCTATGTTATAATTCATCGTAAATATTTTTTTTATGATTAACATTTTTCATTGAAAATATTTTAACGACGAAAATTATTCATCGTAAATATCTATTATTAGTGATGAAATTTTTTTTTCATCATAAAATATTATCAACAATGTGATTATTTATGATGAAATATTAGCAACAAATATTTCATCGCTAATAACTATTAGCGATGAAAATAGATTATTAGCGACCAAAACTTTTCGTCGCTAATAACCTATTTTGTTGTAGTGGTAGTTAGTGGTGGCATAAAATCAGAAAAGCAAAGCAAAAAAAAAATTGATTCCTCCTCTCAATTTTATTTCTTCGATCTTTACTTATCTTGCCCCTATAATTTTGTTTGTGTAAGTAATACCATGTTGGGTATAAAATACCCCCAGCTGAAGTTCGTAAGAAGCCAACCGTACCGGGACTCTTTCGACTTCCAACTTTGTGCAACATCTTTTCGGACTTCTCCAGCAGCCGAGCTTCAACAATGTTCCCGAACTCCTCCGACGGATGAACTCCCACAATGCCTTCTACAAGTGTCGACCGAACTCTTCTGACCGTCCGAGCTTCCATAATGCTCTCCGGACTTCTCCAATGATAAACTCCTTCAATCGTCTATCAGACTGCTCCAAGTGCTCTCTGGGCTCCACCATCAGCTGACCTTTCACGCGATCGACTGATCTTCGAATCTCTTCCGAACTTCTTCCAGCCACGATCAACTCTAATCCGAACTTCCACTGAAATTCATCAACGGCCGAGCTTCCCCAACAGCAGATTTCTACAACAATCAGACTCCATCCAAGTTTCTACGACGGCCAACCGCCTTTTGGACTTCACCCGAGCTCCTGTGAGAGCCGGACCTCTACCCCAAACTTTTATTGCAGGTAGGCTTCATCCGAACTCCTATAAGGGCTTGGCCCCATCCGAACTTCTACAACGAACAGGCTCCACTAGCAGGATCTCTACTCCGAACTCCTACTACAAGCGGTCTACTCCGAACTCCTACTACAAGCGGTCTACTACGAACTCCTACTACAAGCGGTCTACTTCGAACTCCTACTACAAGTGGTCTACTTCGAGCTTCTACTGCGAGCGGCCCACGTCGGATCTCTACTGTAAGCGAATTCCATCCGAGCTTCTACTATAAACAAATTCCTTCTGGACTTCTGTTACAGGCGGACTTCAGTCGAGCTTCTTCAATAAGCGGTCCCCATCTGGACTTCTACGAGGATCAGACTCCGCTTGAACCTCCACAACGGATAGGTTCCAGACGAGCTTTTACAACAGACGGGCTCCAGCAGTTAGATCTCTACAACGGCCAACCGCCTCCGGTGTCGGCCATGCCTCCCCAGTCATCCACCTCCAATAGTGTCAGTCGGACTTCAACAACGTCAATCGGATTCCCACAGGATCCTCCAGACTCCTCCATTGGATGAACCTCTACAACGTCATCCGAAGTCCACTGCCAGTCAGCCTTCTACCAGATTTCTCATGAAGCCAAACTTCACCAACAGAAAGTCTCCGTCCGAGCTCCTACAGCAAATGACGTCTGCCTGCAGCATCAAAGCCCAAGGCGCCCAACAACCATGGGCCCGTCAGCAACCTCGAAAACATCCGAGCCTCACTTAGACAGAAGGCCACCCCGCTCCACTAGATACCTCAACCGAGCTTTAGCCAATAGGCCCGAACTCTCTGGCAAGTCACGACAATGGCCACTACTCTGCTCCACTTTCTGTAACAGATCCCATGCAGCTCCACCACTCTTTGGCAAGTCACGACAATGGCCACTACTCTGCTCCACTTCGTGTAACGGATCCCACGCGGCTCCATCACACTTTGGCAAGTCACGACAATGGACATCACTCCACTCTTCATAACAGACTCCACGTGGCTCTGAATGACCCCTGACACCCACTACTCCTCTGTAACAAACTCCACGTGGCCCCGAACGGCCCACTATCAAATGGTTACAGACGTCGCTGTCAATCAGTTACGCTCTCCGTCTATTAAAAGAGACCCCAGATATGTTTTTCTCTAAGCTCAAAACTTTATCTCAAAACTCTGCTAAAATTCTCTTTCGAGCACTCCATTTTTGTTGAGGCAGAGTACTGACTTGAGCGTCGGAGGGTCTTGTCGGAGTACCCCCAACTTCGGTTGAGACTTCCTTTGCAGGTCTCGACGGTGACCGCGACTCCCTCGACTCCAGCTTCTCCGGTGCCGGTGAATTTTGCACCAACAGGATTGGTGCTAAAGGAAGGGCCCTGTGTCTTCGCAGTACCCTTGTTCTTAAAGGAGTGCTCAACGAGACCGTCTCCGATCATCCTTTCCGATCCTCTTCTCCAATCTCCTGCAGATCTCCACCTGATGCCTCCCCAAAGGGCATCCACCAGACAATCCACGGCCTCCGCGGTCAGATCTCAGCGAGCTCCGCAAGCTCCGGCCTCATCTCCGATTTCCTAAGCTCCTCTTCCTTCGGCAACGACAATCGACGTGGAGCAGTTCGACTTGCTGGTTCAGCAGGTCAGGGCCTCATCGGAGCAGTGCATGCCATGTAGCAGCAGCCGCAG